>NW_020170404.1:155343-159335 GCF_000524195.1 Echinococcus granulosus | reverse complement strand
GGATAAACCACTATCGTATTACATGTGGTCCGTCTATACACTTGGGAGCTTCACACTTTAGACGAATGTACCCATTTACAGAATCGGTGGTGGACCTGGACGCCTGAGTTTTCTTAATAAGTTGAATTTCAATCAACAAGTTCTTCGGTTTCAGGGAAGACGTGTATCAATTGGGAGGCTGGCTAATTTGCTGAATCAGAAACGATGGCATTCTCACGGACAGACAGACGAATCAAAGTTGAGAGCTAGGATTGCAAGCAACTTTTCAATTTGGCCTCAGCTCTACAACGAGCCTTGAATTCATGAAAAGGATTGTCTCTTGCACTTGGCAGTAGTGCAGATTTGATAATGTCTACACGAAATCATCAAACACTAATCTATACTGTCGTACCGTAAAATGGCTCTCCAGCCATAACTGTAATCCTTCATTTCCTTTGTACTTTGTTAAAAAACTTTTTGCTGTGTTGACATGGTTAGTTGTAACTTAGAGACAGGTCGAGGTGCCAGAACTATTCTTAAGTAAAACGAACAAATGTACACAGGAACGTTTAGACACTTATCAACCTTATTTGCATCACTTATCTTATATGTGCTGCCCTTAAACAAAAAATGTACTATCGATAAAAATGCAAAAGCTATTCTTTTAGTCTTTTTAGAATTTACTTTTGTTTGTATGATTCTCCTGCTGAGAGAGGTTCATTTGGCCATCGTGTGCTCGATCTGGCGTTTCTGCACCTCTGTTACTGGGTTTTCACGCTGTGCATCTGTGTATTCGTAAGTGTTGCTTTTCATTAGTTAATCCGGCAATTTCTGTACATTTGAGTAAAGCAGTGTGCTTCCTTTCTTAATTTATTGGAAGCAAAAGGATTCGTAGTGGGAAATTAAGGCGATTTCCGTTTTCTGGGTTACGATGTGTCGACTAAAATTAGGGGGTTAATGGGTGTTGGTGTTTTGCCATGTGACAAACCTTTGTTACTTGTATTTGCTTCTTTGTTTCGGCATTTCTTCCAATTGGTAGGTCGGTTTTCCTCACTGGTCTTCACCTTAGCACCATATTTGTAAGCGAAGCAAGGATATTGAGGATGTTTGTGGCGTAGAAATTTGTACCCAGAGCAGTCACTGACGACGACACGTTTGTAACAGTCGATATGTGGTGACTGTGCACAAGCTTACAGTCTTGGTTTTGTCTGATTTACTTCGATTGAGCGAAGGCCTTATTATGTAACTTAATAGTGTTACTTGAGGTTGAAAACACGTGTTTATACTCCGCGACTTCATGCTTAATCAGTTCTCTCAGTCATTGTTTTGCTTCAGCGTAGTGCTATGAGTGCATTTTCTACTATGTCCACATTTTTAATAAAAACGTAATCGTTTATTCGAAGTTGGTTGATCTAGCCTCCACAGGTACTTCATTATACATTGATATTTGATCAGATGCAACTGCCGGAACATTCTACAAGACATGTGAGAACCCTCATTTGTTCCCGCTTCATAATTGTTGACTAACTCTGCCCAAGTTTCTGGGTTTGTTGACTAGCTAACCGGGTTTTAGATGGTTCCGCAGATGGGTATGTTACAGCCAACAAGTCCAACACCGGGAATCCTTAATCCCAACCTTTCGGACCCCTCATTTGATGAATTGGAATTACGCCGCATGGCCTTGCAGAGTCTGTCCAAGCGCCCTGTAGAACCACCTGCCGTGAACCACGCAGAACGTACGTGCTGCTCTATTTTCACTTGTCCCCTTTTAGAGGCGCAATCAGAGTTCGGTACAGGTAAACACATCCAAATTCATTTCATGTGACAACGTAGAAAGAGGTAATGCTGCTACGGACGTGAGAGACGATGATAAAGAAGACGAAATGTCTAATGTACGTTTGTCATTCATAACCTCAAATGCGTTTTCAGGTGGGTCAAGAAATGGAACAGGAACTTCGAAAAAAGGCGTTGCTTTCTTTTACAAAACGACGGGAAGAGCTCATACACGTATCGAATTCTGTGCCTTCTTTGACTACACTCGTCATTAGTGCACCACCACCTCCCCCGTCACTACCATCACTAGGGTCATCACCTATTAAATCTCGTTTTGTCATCAGACTCAACAGGCGTTCTGTCTCAAGCTCTTCTGCCAGTGGAGATGATGAGGCTAAAGGGCTGCCCAGCGTCACTCTAATCTCTCGTCGTGGCAAAATCGCCCCTTCTGTGGTCCCTCACTCTTCCTCACCACCCCCATCACAGCCACTACCAGCCCCTCTCCCGCCGCTACCACAGACAAATAAAAAATTCCACTTGGATACCACATTAGTGCGTCGGGCCCAAACTCCCAATAAGTCGGTCTCTGGACCTTTCAAAGGCAATGTACAGTCTTCCACCTCTGAAGTTGGCCCTCGTAAAAAAGGTAAATTCGCTCTCGCTGCTTCTCTTCAGTCCTATAAAAAGTTGGTTCAAAGGCAGTCTCTGCGTGTGGAGCAGCTGCAAGCTTTGGTAAAACGCCAGGACAAGCTTCTATCCCTCCGAAAGCGGTCTGTAGCCGTTTTGAGTTCAACTCTTACCTCACTGAAGGCCAAACTGAACCAAACTACGAAGCTTTACCTATCTGCGAGGCAGGCTGCTGTAAAAGCAAGCAAGGAAAAACAATTGACGATGGGTAATTTGATCAAGGCCCACAGAGAATTGGAACAGATGAATGCTGCAGTAAGGCGGCTGTCAAAGAAGTTATCCGTCGATGGACCTTCCTCTCGACACCGTTCGAAACCCGTACATCTTCCTCCCTCCCCTGCAAATGAACCTATTCCACAGGGTCCAATGGAACTCGCCAGCTATTTAGCTGGTCTATTGGATAAATTAGAAGCCGCCTTTAAGATTACTAGCCCACTGTTCCGGTACTTCAATCTCTTTGCTCTCTCTACAAATATGCCCGAAGAGGTTGAGATGACGTCACCATCTCCGGATACGAGAGCTTCTTCTCCTACACCCCCTTCACTGGATCCTAACACACCTATTTGCCCCTTTTACCTGAACGGAAACTGTGTAGATAAGACCTGCTCTTTCCAACATCCAACCAACTCCGCCGCTTCTCCAGTTATGTCGAAGGCATCACTCCAATCCTGTGTGGTATCAGCCTCCATTTCTGAAGACTTGGAATCACTTTGTCACGTTTGTGGAGCTCAATTAAATGTCACAAATGCCAGGGCTCTCGACTTTTGCTCTTCTGTGCTCGACTGGCATGTAGTCTTTACGAACTTTAATGACTGGACGCCCTACCTCAATCCACCTTTGGACCTGACAAATGTGCATGATGTGGCCTTCCTCAAGCATCACCTCCATGCCGTCCTCGTTTCCACAAGCACTCCAGTCGCTGATGCCTTAGATTTTCTGCAGAAAACTAACTTTCACCCACATCTCTTCTCTTATGCCATCAACTCTGCCCAGATTTGTTCGTTATCTGCTCGGAGGGAGCTGGTGCGGCAGTCCCTATCTCTGCTGCTCCTACTGGCTCACGAGCAAGCTTCGTCCCTTACTGCCTCCATCTTATGCATGAACGCTCTCCTCTGTGTTACTTACCACGCATGCCGGCTGGAGTGGGAGGCGTGTGGTTCCAAAATTGGTACATCACTGATCGAGGACCTCCTTTTGCACGATCAAGCAGTTGCTCCCACCTGTCTGCCTCCTAATCATCCGGCTCGTTGGGGCCTTTGGTATCTTAGAGTGACTCTTCTGCTTTCCACCACCTTTCCTCAATCACTCGACTATTGTCCCCTCTTTGAACCCGAAAAATTGACAGCTCTTCGAGACATCTTTCAGTTGGCGGTTCTCGACCTCGGTCTGTGCGGCGACTGTCTTTCAAATCTCCTCTCCAGCTGCAATCAAGAGGGCATTCCTGTTTCCGACGTCTTTCCTGTACTCGCTTTCAGCCATTTCTATGTGCAATTCCTCGCTGCTGTAGGTGATAATGAACGTGCTGCTCTTTTCTGTCTGGACGCTCTTGTGAG
>NW_020170404.1:133751-155243 GCF_000524195.1 Echinococcus granulosus | reverse complement strand
CCCCACGATAACCTCTTCTTTCCAACTGCCATCTATCTGTCGAATGTGAGCTTGCAACAGAGTGAACCTACTGTGTTCGACCTCGTTTCAGATCTCACAAACCACTGTTCGATGCAAACCACGTTCGCTTACTGCTTCGCCTGTCTCATGCAGGAATCAGGCAAATCGGAGCCCTGTAGCAGTCTCCTCTCTGAGTTAGTCACTGGACTTATCCCTCTGTCATCACTAGATGCGGCCTCTGTCTACTCCGCTTTTCGTAGGCTCCTGGGTTTAGCTGAGGAGAGTGACTCGCACATGTACGACAGTAAAAACATTGTATACCTGTGGATGTGTTTTGGCCTCTTCAGTATGCTTCATAATTTTTCTTCATCTCTCCTTCCCGAGTTCCTTCGTCACGCCATCACCCGCTTGTCTGACTACCAAGAGGAAGCCTTTCCCTATCCTCTTGTTGCCCTACTTTTCCACCTGGGTCTGGCCCTAGCCAACATGCTTCCCACTGCAGATGAATACTCGGCTGCGCTGAGTGTTCTCTTCTTTCCGCCTGCTCTCACCGAGGATCTAAACTTTCGTTTCAACCCACCGTCATGGTTTCTCGAGGTCCTTCAATCCGTTCGAGTGGACAAATTCTCCGCTTCCTATCCGCCTACTCCTCTGTTTACTCGCCTCCTAGACACCTACGGATTCCGTACTCTAAAGGCGCTTTTCGCTGGTGGTGGCTTCCTGTGCAATACTAATGCACCTGATTCTCTCCGGTGGTTGCAGAGCCTGTGTTCTATCGCGAGACTTGAACGACCTATGGATGAGGAGTTTTGGTTGATGGTCGCCGGCCTGGGTATTAAGTTCTACCCTCCCAAACAAGATGCGGGCAAGGGGCTTGCCAGTTACTTGGTCGAGTGTCTGGCAGACGCAGTGAAACTGATGCCGCTAAGTAGCAAGCTGTGGCAACTCTACGCCCTAGTACTGAGGAACTGTGGCTTCAGTGAGGGGCATCGGGTGGCCTTGGTGAAGCGAGTCGCGGCGTTGGCGGTTGGCATGGAGGTGGTGGTGGAGGAGGTCTTTGCAACTGCTGGTGTGAGTTTACCTCCCGAGACTGCGATGGTGAAATCTCTGGCGTGTAAAGATTTGACAGACTGGTGGAATCAGTCCTTGTAGTGAGCTTCTGTACGTTTTTTGACTTACCGTTTTTCATTCATGCTCTTAATTACTTGTTCCTTTCCAGGAACCTCTCATTCGCCTCTTATTAGTTATTAATTTGTTGCAGTTCTTGTGTGGAAGGATAGACAGAGAGGGATAGGTGCTTGTGTGAGAGCAAAGTCGGGGTTTTATTCAGGTAAGTTTTTTATACGCCCCTCGTCAGCCCGCATCCTTCCCAGGAGGTGTCAAAAGAAGTGTCACTTGTTGCCAGAGGGGAGGCTCTATTTGATAGGTCTTATTGCTTGGTCTTTCAACTAGTTCTTCGCCTCTTCCTTCTTTTCCTAGTCTTTCTTTTCTTTCAATACCTCCATTTCGCTCAACTCCATGTGTATGCATGCATACGAGCTTGCGTACGTGCGCATATGTATACATAGATATATTTTTTATTTGTTAATAAAGTGTTTCATGCGCACGAATTGGTGAGAATTGTCATTTTTGCATTTTGAGAAATTGTTTCACTGGAACGAAGTATGATATGGAATTAGGGGGTGGTAAGTTTTTTAATCTCGTTTGTCTACAGAAGCGGTGATTCGTTTGAGGAGTTCTCTTTCACGACTAGCGAAAGCGCACTGGCTAGTTGTTATGGTCATCTCGAGGGACTGGAGCCTTCGAGCGAATGATCTGCGTAGCTCTTGCTCCCGCTGTCGACACGAATCCAATTCTGTTGTTTGTGCTATCAACTGCGCCTCTTGGCGTTGACTGTGCTCTCGCAGCTGGACCAGTTTTTCTTGACATGACTCCAACTAGAAGGGTCAAAGGAGGAGTAGCTTCCCAAATGCTTGCCTTTACTGTCACTGTGTGCAGTTGATTTACAGAAAGACATCAGTGTGTTGGAATTTATAATTAAAAGCAGCCTGATAATTCTTACTAGTTTAAGGTTCGTGGAGTCTACTTAATTGATAACAGTAGGGTGGTGTCTACCTGGGCAATATGAACAAACCGGGGGTGACAGTGGATTGCATGCCGCCCATATAAATAATACCTCTCAAAATGCGGGCAGAAGTTGGAATTGCAAACTCATCTACCTGCTAATTTAACCCAGATTCAGACCATCTCCCTTGATGAATGACTTGAATAGCAAATAAGGGCTACCTCCATGTTCTTGACTATCAGTTCCTGCTTTATTTTCTCTACTTCCGACTCCGCGCGTTGCATCTCCGTTTTGTGTTGAAGTCGGATCAGGGCTGTGTTGTCGCAGTGAATGCGAGAATGGATTACATCCCCACTGCTCATTGAAACCTTCCTCGTCATGCACTCATCGCACATCGAACGGAGCTTCGTCACTTCACCTGACAGACGCTCATTTTGTAGTTGGAGGGTTGATTTCTCCTGGTACCAATGGAAGATTCTCAATTAATCGAAGTCTTTTATCAAAGTAAGGGTGCATCATCCGATTGGCCTTAATTACCAGTTCCAAGTCTAGTTGGCACTTGAGGAGCTGCACAATCTTTGCGTTGGCTCTCTTTCGAGTGTGTGCGGACATTAGTCTGACAAGCTCGTTGGTGTCCTTCATAAGAACGCCCACCTTCCTCCTCAACGCGTTGATTTCTGCGTCCTTCAGTGAGCAGATCTCCAAGGCGACAAAAGTGTACTTCTTTAGGTTGAGGCACTCATCCACGTAAGATGAGGATCCCTCCTGACGCCCCTGGTTAAAATATAAATCAAAATTCGTATTCTGGTTTATTTACTGATTCATTTGAATAGTTTTTGTTAAAAGTGTCACCTTCCAAAAGGTAATCTGTAAACTATTAGCTCACGTGATCTCTAGGTTTCGAAAGAATGTCACAGAACACGGTAAAAGTTGTCAAAAGATAGTACAGTTGTTGTAGGCAACAACTATTGCCTTTTATCAACCCCTCTTCTTGATGCTTTAAGGTATTTAGGGAGCTAGAGGGGGATTATTACCGTGTTTAGAAACTATTTGAGGTCATGTTGAGTGTTGTCGAAAGCCTACCAAAGTGACGAGAGCTTTCAGTTTCTCCTCAAGGGCCTCACGTTTCCTGCATTCCTTTATGTATCTGTGTTTCCACAGGGCGACATTGCCCCACGCCACCTTGACTGATTCCTCCAATTTCTCGATTGTTGGATTCTGGCAAAGAAAAAAGTCGAGTCAGTTTTTTGGCATGGTTACCATCTTTGCACCTTGGTGCCCTGCTCCTGGGCGCACAATTAATATAAGGTTGTGTCCAAACATTTGGGTGCCGCATCATCTCCAGGGGGGATACGAGCGCCATATTACCACACAACTTATTTGTCGAGATTCATTCAAGCTAGTTCAAGGGTGACCGGTTTGTGAAATGACCTCGCAATTCGTATAAATCTGGCTTTTCACAAGCCTCGATGTGATGATTAGCGATGAAAATCCGCTAGAAAGTTTTGTTTGTAAAATTGGCCTGAGTGGAGAGTGCCAAAACGCGTGATCATGACTGACTGGAAAAATAGCTCATGGTGGTTGCTTAATAATGATGAAATGGACGCCAAAGTAGCGTACGCCGAGTGCTCTTCGCTCTCCACATTCCCACGTAATTTTTAAAAAAAAAGGTGTGGGAAGATTGACACTAAAGTCTGTAATGGTTTGGTTTTTGTTTAAATTTGCGACTCTGGTCATGTACACATTCTCTGTCCCTTCTGTGTGTCAACGATAAACCTTCTGCCATAGAGACAGGGACTATTACGACTTCGAAGAAGTCTCAGGGCATTGAATTTGTGGTAGCGGTAGGCAAACCCGATCCAAATGACTAATAATCCTACTTTCGTCGGCTATCTACCAAATGAAGACGTAGCAGAAGAAAGATCTCCGGTGTGGATGGGTAGAACTGTGAAGGTTCACCACAGAAGGTTTAAAACGGTAGCTGATTGTAGCGGATCCTCTAATTCACGTCTTACACAATAAGTGGAGATGCAGCAAAGTAGGTTTTTAGGGGGGTACAACTGACCTCAAGGAAGGGTCCACTGCACCTCCCTGATTGGCCTTGACTATGAAGACGAAATGATACACTGAACAATTGTCCATTGCCGCCTTAAGCTTCTTACTGGGAAAGAAATCGAGGTAATCAGTTAGTATCTGTAGTCCATGTCCGAAGCGAGTCTTTGGTGACAGCCTTTGTTAAGTTGAAGCGTCCCTTCCAGAATTGTTAACGAAATTTTAATGTTATTTGTGAGGACACCTTCAATACGATTCAGCCGGTGAAATCTTCGTGCAGTTTTTATTGCTGTACTGCAATGTAAACTGGAAGGCGCCACCTGCAGCTGGAAATGTCATGCACCTGAACAACTTCTACAGGCTCTTTAAGAAGGCGGATGGCATTGCGAGACAGATGAAGCGGTGAATGCTCTGTCACGATCGCATCAGATACAGTAACCGCGAACTGGCGAGGCAAGTGTACCGCAATATCCCTCACAGAGCAAGCCCGATGACTACACTTTGTCAGCTAAAGGTTCTTTGCGCCTTGAAGGGAAGAATGGAAGGTAATGTACGCGAGAGGCCAATTCATGAGAACTTGAGGAGTTATGGAGGTGACACTTGAGCGTTCATTTCGATGTCTCTTAGACAGTTCTCCTTTCGGAATAGTAAACTTGCATCTAGACAGGCATACCATCAGCGTTCAACTAAATCCGAAGGACTGGAGCAATAATATTGGTGTTTGTGTAGGAACTTTTACAAGAATTCTCGAAGTGGATTCAATAGTGCCCATTTTTAGGATCTGTCACTGATACTTACAAATGCTTTGAATTTTCATACGAAAGTTAGCAAATTGGTAGTCATACAGAGCACCGAATGAAGTAGATAGAAAGAAGGGAGCTTCCCACGGGGTCATGCAAAAAGTGTGCTACTGCCGTCAGTGACAATCGACATGAAGGTACGGATGGAGTATCTGCGACATTGCCTCGAAAATACCTCACCAAGAGGGTCCCTTCAAGATCACACTCCTCTATGTGGACTCCACCCCTCTTGTCATACATCTACTCAAATTTAATGAGGATGGACTAAAGGACTCAAAGCCAAAATGGCTGCCTACCTTCAGACCAGGAGAGTCATCCTACGTCTACTTCATTGTCTCAAGCCTAGCCAAATTGTTTGGGACACGATTGGGTACAATTGGATATTATAAACAGGTGAAAGCGTTATATTTGTGTATAATACATTGATTGTTTGCTTAACTCTCTGCTTTGGTAATGGGGCCACTTGGGGCCTCTGCTGTTGTACCCTTACCGGGCAGCCTGACCTTCGGGCCATGCCAGTAGCCACCAGACCTTCTGCCAATCGTCAACACATATTCTGCCCAAGCAGTATCTCCTTTCTTTTACTAGAAAAGTCTCGAGGCGCTATGGTTGGATGTTATACCTCAGCGGGAAGGCAGAAGTGCATGTGCAGTGGATGGGGAAATCGGCGTCGACCCAGTAAGGAGGGCAAAAACGATGTCCACCTTGGGTAATGCTCCACTTCTGTGTTCTGCAGGAATGCTAGTAATGACTGAAGCGACACTAGTCTTGAACCATCTGGGATAGTTTGTTAAGCAGCTGTCTATGGTGCCTGTATGAGGATGTCAATGAAGTGAACACACGACGCCTCCTCTTTCACCCCTCTTTTAGCTGGATAGGGTTCAGAGGGCTATGGCCGGGCAGGAGTGAAGTGAGAAAAAAGTGAAAAGGAAACGGATGTGAAACCTTATACCCAAAGAACTATGTTAAATTTTCTTCATTCTTTATATGACTATAATTTTAGGTCAGTGTTCCTAAGACTAGCCATGAACGTCCGTGGTGGCTAGCACATTTCCCCTTCCTCCATTATATTTCCCAAACAGGACATAACTCCAGATCCGGTGGAATTACGAAGAGGGTCAGTAACGCTGTGGTCGACTATCTTCTCAGTTGGACGAAAATTCGATGATCAGTACGGGTGGCACGTGGATGCTATTTTCTTACAGCACCGACTACGCTGTGATGACCAACGCGAAGAATTGACCAAGGGGCGCACCGGAGAGGAGGTCTATGTAATGATTTACTTGTATATTTAACTCTCAGTTTTAATGACGGGCCGCTTAGAGGCTCCACCTTTGCACCTCCACCGCACAGCCTAACCTCCGGACCATGCCAGTGATACCCATCCCTCAGACCAAATGTACGTCGACAGTACATATTGCATTCGAGTAGTGTGTCTTCCTTCTTCTTCAGGACAGCCTAGAGGCGCGATGGTAAATTTTATAAAATGTCTTGTTTGCCTTAATACAAATGAGGTAACAGAACTGCTAATTTGTTTTGGAAAATAAAGATGGGCCTCATGTGATACCGAAGTATCAAATTTAAGTACGGGAGTTTGTTTTATAGAGCTCATCTCTCAAAAGTTGATGAAAATATGTTTTGATTATATTTTTTAACCATAGGGAGCATAGTCCCGAATAAAATTGTATTTTATGAAGCTCGACCAACTTAAACTAATTTAGGTTGCTCTGAGATAAAATAATTAAAGTACTAGGATCTTGAAATGCAATAATCAGAAACAGTGTAGGAAATGTGATACTACTGTAAGCATAGCCAACCTACATGCCAATCCTTTCTTGAAATACCATGCTTAATTCATTGAAAAAAATTAGAGTGATTTGGGAAGCGGAAAGAGAGTAGTTTACATCCTGTTCTTAATTTACCTTCTTACCATCGTATGAATTACTGCGAGTAATAGAACTGCCACCCAGTGCAAATTAATCGCGTCTAATCAATAAATCATTGTGTGTTTTATTTGAATTCTGCACTTGTCAATAGTAAAGCACTGCGTATCAAGTTTTATTCATCTGTAAACCAGACAAAGGCAATTTTATCCTAGTGTCATTAGATCGCTCTCTAGCAAACTTCACACACGATATGCTGTGGGTGTGTTTCACGAAGCAACGGAGGATTCCGACTGTATCTGTGCTCCAAATCATAGTAATTCGAGTAATTTACGTTTATTCTTATAGAAAATTGTAGTCATTAATCTACAATAGTAGATTTAAGCTTTTTCCTCACGGCGTTGGGCGGCTCTGCTTATTGGATGAATTGAAATGCTTATGACGTCATTCCCCTAAATACAATTACAAAGCAGCGGCACCCATATTGTGATGCTTTAGTAGTTTGCCAAGACCTATGCTTTGCGCTTACACGCATCGGCTTGGTCTCTGGGCCATGCCAGTGGCCTCTCAGACCTTTTGTATACCAGTAACACATTTTTCTCAATAGTTCTACGTGTTCTTATAGCTTAGAGCAATACTACTTATCTAATCGTCAGGCGAGTAATAATTTTCCACAAATGGTCATTTTACGAGGTTTTACAGTACCTTCAGTAATTTTGCGATTTGCCATGTTCAAAAAACAAGTTCAAAATTTAAAAAATCTGCTTTTTTGCGCTGCTAACAGAAGATAGTCCTGCAGAGTAGAAATTCGTGGCCCCGTTTTCTATCAGTTAAAAAGGTTATGATTTCCGTTTTTTTGCACTGACCTCCGTTTTACATTTTAAAAAAGACTTCTCACACTGTGAGACCGACAAAATTAATAGCATGCAGGTTTGCTAAGAAAGCTACAGCATGCTAAGGCTTGGTATTTTTCTGTACAAAGTTGTGTCTAGTGACCGCGGCATAAACGCGCGCTACTTGATGGTGGTGGTTACTGTCGTCCTGCACATTGCGAATCCCAATGGACTATCTGCAAAATTGGGAACCCATAGAAACCTTTCTTGTAATGTACAAAAGAAGTAATCTGCCTAAATATACATTAGTCCAGATGATGTGTTTGGTTGCATAGCTGCATGGATTTCACAAATACCGTTGATAATAGGTTTCTCAGTCCTGTGCCTCGTGTTTTTTCATCGTGATTTGCACACGGTAAGGTTCTTGACATCAATCCCGATTTTCAGATTTTTTATGCAGTCGGGATGCTTGCAAATGAGGTGATATGCAAGGTTTCCAAGAAAATAATTCGGATTCCGCGTCCCCCCACCCATCGTAATGACTTATTTCTTTTTAATCCTTTTTTAGCGAAGTCTCTAGTTTCCTCATATGGAATGCCGTCTAATCACGCGACATTTATGTTCTTTATGATGGCCTATTTTTCTCTTTTTATAAAATACCGGCTTTCTCCGCGTCATTATTCCTTTTTTGCTCGACGCTTTATCGTTTCCCTTTTGTTTCTAATGTCAGTGATCACGTGCTATACAAGGTAGGAACCATGTAGTTGCTACGTTGCAAGAGTATATCTTGAGTTTCATTACGTCAACCAGGTTTGCGTTGGGGCTCTCGTCGGGTCGGTTCTGGGCTGTTTATGGTTTTACATTGTTCACGTCATATTGACCCCCCGTTTCCCTCGGATTGTTGAAAGGTAAATTAGTGCATGTATCACTTTGAGCACCCACCCTTTACCCTAATCGAGTTGCTTTACTTTTCAGCAAAATTGGAAGGGCGCTCATGTTGCAAGACTTCACCCATATTCCGAATATTTTAAAATTTGAATACAATGCTGTGAAGACGTTCCACTCTCAGTGAGTGTTCATAACTTCGCTTAGATGTAGTGTTTTTTAGTGGCTTTTTCTGTCATTTTGCATTCTTTACTCGAACATTGTTTGACCTTTCGTGCTACTCTTGTTTGTTGATTCTTCCCTGTATGGTGCAGAATCTGTTTGCTTGTAAACAATTTCAGATTGTTTGATCCAATTTCGAATTATCGTCCATGGCTTCGAGAATCGCTTTATTTTCTGCACCTATGCGCTGTTTTGTCGTAAATTAAATTAGAGTTTTCATTATTTCAGGTCGAGAACTAGCCGTAAAGGTTCATAGTGAGGTATTTTTTCCTTAAAGAATCCTATTTATACTAATGTACCCATTGATTTCTTCATTCTGACTCAGTTGAACAATTCCATGAAATTTGATGTTTTGCGTTCCTTTAGCTTCCACTTTTATGTGATTTCCCTTAAACCTGTTGAAATTTGCTTCACGGCAATGGCTATACAAAATATGATCTGTATTGTGTTGACCTTATTTATCCCATGGCTATGTTAACATCATTATCTGCAAACCCTACTGAAGAGTGCGCGTGGTGTTGGCATGTGTATTGTAACTCGGGCCCAATGGCTCAGCACCTTGACGCTTCTAATCTTGTTGCAGTTTGGCTGCATAACTGCACTCAGCACTGCAATATGTCCACCTTAGTTGATTAGCTAACCATGTTGCCTTAGGTCATGCAATTAGTGTGGATGCAACCGGTAGGCTACTGACGCCTGTCTTCGAAAGTCAGATGCAATTGAATGGTTGGTGCCACGTCGAATGTAGGGGGACGAACACTCATCGCCATCTTGGGTGCTGCGTTTACGGCTGTGAAATCTCAGGAATAAGCGCCCATCTCTGTTATAGAGATTCCGAGGCTATGGTGGTGCAATTCGAGTAGAGCAGCCATAACTTGTAGAGCAAAATGGGTTTGCTAAGTGCATGAGTTCTCGAGGGTCTCCGGATAAGTGCTCCTCCTGGTGTCCTTCCGGATGACGTGTGACTAGAGCCGATTTAAAGGCCTGCTGATTTAGCGCAGTTAAGGGCAGCTCACGTTCGCGAAAGTACGCCAAACTGGCTTTTCATGAGTCGGCTGTGACGGGCCTATGCTTCCTAGTCCAAAGTGTCGTGCAGATTTGACGCCCCCCAAATATGGTGAGGTGTAGCGTAGTTTGCTCCTTTGATACAAGAACTAAGTGAGTGATCCCCAATAGCATTGGAACCGTAACAACTACACCCCATGCCAAGGTTCGAAGTGTCTCTCAGTTTGGTTGCTCTAAGGTATTCACCTGTAGCAATTTCGATGTTCCTTCCTCTTGCCGTCTTAATATCCTCGGGTAGGAGAAACTGACTGGAGGGAAACGATGCAAATTATAACGATTTTTTGGTTTTTGCGGATAGTAAAGCCATAAAAAAAAGCCGGCTTACCTCCTTGAGGACCACTGGCGACTCGATCACGAGGTGAAGCCAGTCCGGCCTCTACCGTGGGGCAAATTGGGTCAGGTGGTCAGCAGTTGGTAACTTGGTGCCCAAGATGTGCATTAGTTTTTACAAAGCACTGGTAGATTGCTTGCTATGAGTTGGGATATTTGCAAATGTTTGGTCAATTATTATCCGATTTTTTAAAAAATCACAGTCAATAAACAATGCCCAACAAAATTTTGTCCCGTTTTAAGGTCAAAAATTTAAAAAATTTTACGACATTAGGTTTTAAAATAAAGCATATAAAGATCTAAGTAAATTATTACCTGAAAACTGCTTTGCATTAAAGATTACTAAGCAGCTACACTGAAGGTTCATTGGTTTTACGGGGGGTTGGTCTAGAGCCGTATGGGTCACTCGTTTTGCGGCGTCGGTGTGCTGCGTTTTCGTGTCTGGTTCTACGTATTTGTAATAGAACTTTTTAACAGGTGCACAACAGCTTCATTTAAAATCCTGAAATTTTTGTTCATTTTTTTGACGTTCTACACGTACTAAATTCTACGCGCAATCACGAGGATTAGTCATAGTTGGTTTGATTATTTGTCTTCCGTATTTTACATTTGAAGTGGCATTGCTTGCAACTCCTAGGATTCTAAGTTCTTTTAAGTGCTTTTTATCGGGTGTTTCGTGGGACTTGAGTTTTTGTATAGTCGCGAAATATTTTTCTTCAGGTTAGTAGCTACAGAGTTGTTTTTCGTTTAGTCGTTTAATAATATTAGTAATTGTTATAACTACTTTCAGTCAGTGGTCACTACTTCTCTACTAGTAAACACAAGTTTCTGATGCGTTATAAATTTTGTCTCAGATGCATGTTTTCATGTTCAATGTAATTAAGCTTTATTTTGATAATCCTTTCGGATAAAATTGTATTCCCGCTAATGTGTCTGATCTTGCTTATTTGTAGTTTTTATATGCAATGTTCTCTGGTGTGGACCTCCCCGATGAATCCTCACCCTTCCCCTTCGGTGATCTTGTTGGTGTTGTGGACGATGCAGACTTTAGTAAGTTTATCAGATCCTGGGCTTAATTTCCTCGTTAGATTTGGATCTTGGCCCACAGGATATGTTTCAAGACCCGAACGTTGATTTCTGCCTATTTGGCATGCCCGATGCGGTTCTACCCGAACCTACTGTCGATACTTCTGATAGCGACAGTGGTATTAGCAGTAAGTTTTGGGTACTGGAAGCATTCTTTTAAAATACGGCACTGATTCTATATTATTGCTTTTTCAGACCATGGTGACAAGCTCCAGTCGCTCCTTTGCGACATCAAGCAAGGTAGTTTTGACCTTCCCGACTTGGGTGCTTCGACTAGCGTACAACTCCCTCCAGTAACGGAGGTTGCTAGTATTACCGGCGCCGAAGCCACGGTCTGTAAGACCCTCTCCTCACAGCTGAAACGTCCAAGACCATTTGAACCACTTATCATTGGGTCTCGCGACCCCACCGCGCCATCCACCCCCGCCTCGCTCACTCGTACCTTCCCCCATGGCACTGCTCTTGTCAAACCTGAACTCTCTGGGTGCACTTGTACGTTTGCTAAGGATCTTAAAAGATCTCAGTCTTGTAGGAGCTTTATTGTGGAAGTCTTGGTATTGGTTAACTTCAAACTTACTGAGCAATTTAATTGCATCGCATTTCAGGCCCAAATCTAGCGGTACATGACGTTTTGTTTATTCAACTCTCTGGGCAACGTCACTGAGCTGGAGTTGTGCTGATCGATTGTTTTAAATAGATATTACGGCCCTAGATTTTTTTTGTTGTCGCTCCTGTAAATAGTATTTGGGGTCATAATCCCGATTTGGGGTGTTTATAACTATTTAAGCTGGATGTTTTTGTGGTTTTTTGTGTCCCTTACAGCTACCTTTCGCCAAATTCCAGCCTCGAACCACGTCTCGCCCAAAATCCCTCGTATACTTTCACGTGGGCAAAATGTGAGTTTCCCCTCTTTACCTAGGATTTTAACAAATGCTTCTGGAATTTGAGCGCATCATTTCAAGTTGAATGTATTGTGGCTTTGGGAATGTTCTTATTTCGGTAAATTAACTGGTTTTTTGATAAAATAGGGCATCGCAAAACCTGTAACTTTTGGGCATGTATGGTGAGGTCATAGAAACTGCATTTGTCTGACCCGCTTGAATTTTTCCGGTGGACTTCTAGCAAACACTGGTCAAAAGTAGAAGTGCGCCTTGAAGCCATATCTTCTAACCGTATCTTTTATTCGATGCACTAACAACGCAATGTCTTGCTTCATAGACGATGCATACCTACTTAGAACACTATTAGGGCAATCATTGCTTTTCATGATATATCCTGTGGCAGGTTCAACAGAGCATAGTGTATTTCACGCCTCTATAGAGCTTTCATTAGGCAGTGTGAATTCACCCTTTGGTAGGAGTGTGGGTTTTCTCGCTTAGTGTAGATTAAAGAAATGTTATGGGAATTTGGTCGTAATTCCTAGTTTTATCAGTATGATTTTTGCCTGTAACTGTTCACCTAGTACGAGTGTTGGCATACTATAAAAAGTGCCTTAAATATTAGAATTTCCAAGTCCAAATGCGTTGGAGATTCACAATTCTGTGTCACACCGAATATTTTTTGCTCTGATCTCTTGCAGGTTGTATTCTTACACAACCTGACTTTCACAGCCAATGTGTTTATCTATAGTAAAATATTGGCCAAGTAGCCCTCGTTTCTTAGGACATTTTGTGCAGTTTGCTCAACAATTACGTGGCAGGTCAGCTTTTGTTGCATAGGAGATACGTTTTTACGTTTTTTGTTCCAGTTATACATTTTCACACGATCCGCTACTGCAAACAAGGTAGGGATAAGTGCTGCAGTATGTAGGATTTTTGGGGTCTATGTGGTGAGTTCCCATGAAAGGAATATTCATTTGTCCCATTTCTTACTACCAGTTCAGGGATAATTCAATCATTTTACCCATACCATTCAAGTACTTATCTTCATGCTCTCCTACTGTATTCGACGCGCAAGCAGTTTGAACCTATTTAAGCAACCAACGCTCATTTTTAAAATATACTTTTTAAAAACAACTGATAATGCGCTAGAAAAAAAGGGCGTAAAATCCAAAGTTCCTTGTTGCGTTTAATGAGTCGTTTATGCTCTCACTCTAACAGGGCACTGGCAGAACCACGGCACCTTCGACGCGAGCAGCCTGTGGTCTCCAGCCTGGCGGCTACAACACTACTTCTTCCCGTGAACAGGAACACCACACTGCCCTGGTTCCCGCTGTGGTCAGCCTTCCAGTGATCGACGAGTTCACTTTCTCCAATTCCTTCCAGGTCATCTCACCCCCAACGGAGTCAGAGAGTTTTGAGAAGTTGGTCAAAAAGCAGGAGCGAATGATCAAAAATCGCCAGGCTGCTTGCCTTAGCCGGTTAAGGAAGAAGGAGGTACATCGCCATTCAACCCTCTCTTTCAGCCTTTCTTTCTTCTATTCTTCAGTGGTGTATCTTTTACAATATGGACGTTGATAAGTGCACTTAGTTAAAATAACCCATTGAAGAATGTGATGCCTATCGTTTCAAAGTATAAACCCTTCAAAAAAGAAATAAGTTTCTGGGAGAATATTGTAGAACGGCGCTATTTGTTCAGTCCAATGTGGTTAGGCTCTTTGCGACACCTGTACTCGTTACATGGATCAACTTTGCAGTGTGTACTCATGCATATGTGTGCATATATGATGCGTCTTTCCTTTTGGGTCACGTTTAGGACTCAGCTCTTGCTAATTTTGCTGCTGTGAATTACGTGGACTCATCTCACTTGACCCCTCTGTTGCGCGTTGATTCATGTGTCTAGGAGCTAAAATTGCGTGCGCACTTTGGATCTTCTTGTTCTGATCCACCGAGAATATTTTTTTCTTGGGGCTTAATGCCACCGCAAGTTTACCTACTAGTGGTCGGCATGCCACGCTCAACGTGGGCGTGATTTCAACCACCTCTAATGACTTATTTACCCTCTTTGTAGTATTTAGAACGTTTGGAGCATAGACTTGACCAACTACGACAGGAGAATGCTCATCTACGACAGGAGAATAATGAGTGGCGACATCGTTATGATCACCTTGAAAGGTGCCTTGGTGACTTGCAAGTGGGTATTCATTCGCAAACTGTCTATCCTGGGTGCAAGTTCCACTAATGGTCTCTCACTATTTTCACCCCAGGCGGAGTTCGCCAGCCTGCGTCGTTCATCTGACACAAGCGTAGGAGGAGTAGGGCTGTCACCGATTGCTTCTCCCTCCCCTCCACCCCCCGCCTGCTCCTCCTCCTCACCTTCACTCCCTCAGCATCACTCTCCGCCACTACTTCAACGACCCCTTTTGGCCTCCACCACGGCTTCTCAACTCGGCGGTGTGTTGTTTGGTTCTCCTGTTTTCACCGACATTGTTATCTAGAGCTTATCACATCTTATCGCAAGAGCACTACTGTAGGACTCGAAAATTGGCGTGTTCTCATTGAAGGCGCAAATTGTAACATTAATGGTGTTTCGACTTGTAAGAAAAGGAGAGCAGCGAAATTCGTTGGGGCCTAGCCTAGTAAAAAGAGGAACTATACACCGGACTGTTTTTCTTAAGCATTAATCTGGGTTAGTATTCATCTAATTTGTTCCCATCTTTAGCGTCACTAGAATTGGTTATGAGATGTTCTATTATTTACATTTTCCAATTGAAATGCCAGGGCTGTCAGGTTAGAGGAAAATGCGATAATGTTTCCGCTTTCGACCAGTTGAAATGGCCGCTAAGAAGTAACTCCGGTTTGGATACTTCGAACACTGGTTATCTAAAGGTGGCTACTACACGCGCCTTAAATTAGGGCAAACCAGAAGATTGACTATAATCTATCGCGAAACTTGAACAACCTATCGACTTTAGCATAGTCGGAAATATCGGCCAATTCTTTCCCATAACAAAAGAGGTCATCTTCAACCCTAAGCATTTGTAGGTATTTCCCATAATTGCAATCTGGCCTGTGCCCAATGAACCAATAGTCAAGTTATTACCGCCCAGTACTTTCTGTGGCAAACCTCTTTTGTGTTATCACGGTACTATTTGGGAAGTGTCTGAGATTTAGCTCATTTTCTGTATTGTGAGTGTGTGCTTAATATTTGGTTTACTGTGTAAGTGAATGTGGGTTACGTAAAATGAATGCAAAATCTCTATCTTTTAGAAGCTACAGAGCTCCTCTGACCGCTCTTATCTCCTCTTTCAATAGTCGTTAGCAAAGTGCCGCTTCTACGAAAGCAGGACGCTGAGCGAACAGTACTACAGAAGTCTGGTCATGGTGGTGATATTCTAGGCAGCAATCGCGTGATCGGTGGAGTGGGTTTGCCCCGCGGTGTGCGCAAAAAGGTCACCACCAGCCTCTTCGCAGTGGTCTGTCTCTTTCTCATGAACTTCTGCCTCACACCTCTCGGTCAACTGGGTGGCACTCTGACGACAACCTTCAGTGGATCCAAAAACTTGGGCGTCGTATCCTCCAATGGTTAGCTGGTGGTCATTAAATGCAAAATGTTTGTTTTCTAGTTGCATTTTGCCCCTGACCGATTGGTGTCACCTTTGCTGGCGTCATGCTGGATACAAGTAAGTCTGGAAGGCGGAATGGTAATGATAAAATCGTGAAAGCTGTTTGTGGCAACTGTTTTATGAGGCTGTGGTAGTGTAAGCCAAAAGTGCAATTACCTATGCAGCAAAGCAATAGGCTACTTTCCTGTGATGTCGTATAATTGGTACGGGGAAGTCTCTCCAGGCTTGTATGCGTATGGTAACGGGGTAGTTCCCACACGTCAAACCCCTTTCTTACCAGTTTGCACAAGTTTTAAGATGCAATCGCTCTCGCTTTGGTTGCTTTCACCTCATCACCCCCCGTAGTACGTAGCTCATCTTTCATCATGATTAAAATCATCTGCGGTGATGGAACCCCTCAAACCCTTTCCTATGTTTTCGCATAAAGTTGTCCTCAAAAGAAAATTTTAAAGGTAGTAAATAGCAGTGCTCCCCTGTCATGAACTGGGTCGCCAATTTTATGACTTGGAGTTTCTATGACCCAAGTTGTCTGGGTTCTACCGTGACCTCCAACCGGATAACTTATAGCTACACTTCAGAGAGGATACCCTTGCTGACTGGGACAATGAGTAAGCAAAGGAGGTACAGCTAACGTGTACGTCTCTGATAGCTATATAGCAGAGGGAATGTCGGAGACTGAGACCGTGACTGGGTGATTTCGACAGCGTGTATCTACAGCAACTGAATAACTGATATTCAAGCAGTTGTCGGTAGTACAGTTAGAGCACATCCCCACTGGATTTGGCGCAATCAGGCAGGATTGAGAGTACGGGCCTCTAGAATTTCCAGCGATTGGTCATTCTTTGGAACTTCTAGAAAGTTGAACGTGAATGCAGTCCTGGGGTTGCAGGTGGCGCCAACAACCCCAGACAGGCTGAAAACGAGGAATATTTTATTGCAGCTAACCGTATTTAGCTAGCCACTTCTGTCAATAAACTAATGACTTTCTAAGCTTTTTTGGCCTGACAAATAAAGTCCACTTTCAGTAGAATTAGTTTTCTTTGCCTGAATCAGGCATTTCCTTCGGGTTACAGGAAAGCAGTAATAGTTTCTCTTCAGTTTTTGACTTTGTTTGTATTTCAAGCTCAAATCGAAATTGTGTTCTGACTCGACGTAAACACGAAGCTGTAGAAAATAAACGTTGACATTTTTTATTAAAGCCTTATTCAGGGAATTTCATGTTGCAAAGTACAGATTGATTAATCGGTAGGTGAGTAACGCTGCCCATGGACTGTGCCAGTATTCTTGCAAAAATTCAAACTCCATTGTATAGCCAATCACCTTCTACTTTATTTAGACTACGATGGCATTTTCCCGAAGGTCCCACTTGGTGGAAGGATCCTTCTGTCCACCTCCTCGGTGCAAGACGTTGTGGGAGCTGTTCAGTCGTCGAAAAACCGAACGAGTGCTCCTCGTCTCGTTGGCAGTAGTGTCCGTTCGACGGTCAATACGGCATCCAACGAGGAAGGGGAGGTGGTAGGTGGTCAAAAAGTCAATTCGTCTTGTTGGTGTATTTTTTACAGGGGTCACTGTTAACTCAGAATATCGAACTAGTGCTCGGAAATCAGATGTGTGTCGCTTTAAAAAAGCCAATAATGCTTATCTTTCTCTTCCGGAGCCATGGATTTAGATTCATATCGAGCCACGACTTAGTCGCCCACTGCTTTTTCGCGGTTGCATGCTAATCGGATTTTACTCTTCACTTCAATGGCATTAACACAAAATACGCCGTCAAAGATGTTTGCAGTTTGTGAAGCAATTTCTTAATCTGATGATATGTATCTACCGCCCAGTGTATTTAACGTAGTTGGCTTTGCTGTTCCTCCTGTTTTTAAATAAGAAAACCAAGATTCTGATTAGGAAAGGTCATGGAAGTTCTATGATCAGGGAAATCCTGAAAGACGCTGAAAACGAAAGAGCTGTGTGATATAATGGTATCTAAACTTCAACTATTAGCCAATAGGTTACAGAACAACTTTGATTCTTGTTTTCTATTTTGTTCCACATTAATTCTATGTCTGCTGGTGCTTTGCATGCTACTTGAAGAGGGTAGTTCAACAAGATGGGCTGCATCCATGGGTTTCGTTAGAACCTTGCTTGTCATTTCAGCCTAATTTTGTCTTACACCTTAAGACTGCTTGAGAGGAGAAGCACAGTCCAATGCTGTAGTGTAATCCATTTATTTATGCTAGGCGACTAACCGTTACCGTTTACTTGGTACGAGACAGGCCAAGTGCGTGCAGCAGTGAGTCACTTGCTGCCTTTCATTCAAGTGCCGACGTGCTGTGAATAAACACCGCGAGACCTCTCTCTACATCCTTTCTCACTGTTTGCCTTTAATATCTAGTGTCAGGCTTAAATCCTGCAGCAGTTTAAATACCCCCTCTTAGTTCTTCCGCACATGAAATTCTCGGTCTCCCGTACCTAGTTTGACTAACATCTCTGCTACACCTTTTTGATTTGGCTTATTTTATAAATCCGAGCTTTGAGCAACTCTTTGTGAAATTCATTAGTTTTTTTTAGCTGTAAAATCCTTCACGAAAAGATTTATAACCTCTGCAGCAAATGGTGTGTCAATGGTTTGAGTGAGAAGGAAGGACCCTTCTGTCAGTTGATCATAGTTTTGCAGAAGAATCAGCCCTGTGTGGTACTTAAGGCAAGAACATGCCTAATGGTAAATAGTTGAAAGTAGTTGGAGTGAAAACGGTGTACGCATCTCAAAATAAACATGGACTAGCAGGGACAGCGTTAGACTGTTTCCGTTAGGCTGTTTCCGCCTAGGTAATACACTTGTGTGCAAATGTTAGGGTCAGTCGCCAACCGAGCACTGGCTCAGTATACTTTTTGGCCATAATTGGCCATCTTCCGCGCTCAATGATGTCTTAAAAACTGAAAATGCCTATCTCCTCGCTTCTCAAAGGTGTGGATAGTGTTTGATGAGATCGACAAGAGCATTGATTGGCCGGTCTTCGAGCGTCGAAAACGATTGGCGCACTATCGCCACGGTCAGGCCGAAGCCGAACCACCCCTCAAGTGGCACGTGACCAGGACCAATCGATTCGGTCGTGCCCAACGTCGACGACTGCATGTACGTGGGAAGAAATGTTAACTGTAGCTGTTTTTGTTATTGTGATGATGTTGGGTCTATTATCATTTTGTATTTTTTAATCTTACTCTAAATATACTGGCCGTGTGAATTGATTACCATACACTTGATGTTGAAAGATCGTTTACTTGCATTTCACTTCCGTAATTTTGTCGTCGTATTAGCTGCGCCTTGTTAGACAGACATATTTGTGCTTTTGTGGACATGTTGCAACAGGAATCTAGCTCCGTGCAGGCCACCATGACTATTTGTTTTAGCTAAAGTGCATGGTTGATTATAGTTTTTTTTTTAAATTCTTATCTGAGGTACGGAGGTATATGAGTATCCATGTAGGAGGTGAATGCTTGGACCTCTAACTTTACACCAGCCCAGAAAAGAACAATTTTTATATTGCAAGCTGTATTTATTTCCCCATGTAGTCCCCTACTCCAGTTGTATGCTTATCACAGCGTCCAACTAAACTTTCGGGAGCTTCGTTTTAGATTTGTCTCCATGACTAAACCATCCTAGGTCGACCTGTTTCACTTCGCCCTGGTACCTGGTAGGCACTAATTTTTAGAAATTTCACAGTTTTGTGGATGATTGTGTTGTGTTCACTGTTCCTGCAAGTATTGCACCCGCTGAATGTTCACAGGAATAAGTGCTATGGGTTGGGAAACCGCCAAGGCCAGGATCGTCACTGATAGATCCAATACACTCCTTAAAACCTTTAGCACTGCTTGTTGTGCCACCAGAGTAGTGTCCCTCTGATGTTTCAGTGGTAGTGATTCTGACGCCCTCGAATTTTGGATTAATTTGATTTTTGCTCTACCCAACGAAATATTTCCTCGACCATTCTCATGTTCTTTGCTGATATCGGTATTGTGGGTGACTTCGTGCCATCCATTGCTTTTTGGTGCTCATCGGAATCTACTTAACAAGCAGGTAGACTTTGAAATGTTTGAATTCGTATTTACCCTTCTCTGGATTGCACTCTACGGTGTATCTGGGAATGGAATTTCTTGATAGCTTAACCTGAAACGTAATTCTGTACAGTGTCAGATTGATCTCGTGTGTTATTTATTTTAGAAAGCCTATTTGGTCCGACCCTTGCAGGGCGAGAGTATGGCTGGTTGGAGTGAAGATAACCTTCCCGACTCGCTCTACCTGTTTGGTCGATCGACATCCTCCAATTTGACCATTTTTTTGCGCAATGAAGCGTTGGCACCTCATCTGTGTAAGCTATGCTTTTCTTTGTCTCCCACAGACAAGTAGTCTGGATTTGTGGCTAGTGGATGGAGGCAAGAGGGGATTCTCAATTCCCGGTTATGGTACTCCTTTTTGTTTGTAATCTCACAAGCACACGTGCACACTCATTTACATACACACCCACACCTTTGTTGACTTTCAAGAGCTTATTCGCGAATTTAGGTGGCCTTTTCAAACAATTTATCCGCTGCCTCACATGCTCACCTTCCTGGCCGCTAGCTCATGTATGCAGGTGTTTCTGAAATGCATTGCTCTGCTACGTTAAAAACACACTCCTCCTACTCCAATCAGCCGTCTGGTGGGGGAAACTTTTCGTCAAGGACTGCTTGATTGCTGACAGCCTTCTAATTTCCGCTCTGCTGTTTATCATGCATATAGAAGGTCGAATTCTTAACTAAGCTCATGGTTTTGGGATTTGATGGACTCCTAGCTTTACGTAGAAGATTACATAGTGCAAAGGACTTCTTAAAGTGTGGAAAAGGTTACTGAATTTGCGTACCCTAGCCACCATATTCAGATTCAAACAAGTGATTTTTGAACGGTATATCTTGCCGTTGACTTTGTTTTCTTTTTATCTTAAAATTGGCTCCCGTCCAGCATACGATTGTGTTCAAAATTATCCCAATTTCAAGGAATAAAAGCGGTACTCGAGTTTTCAAGTTTCACAGCTTCAGGATGAGCGGTTTTTGATGGTTATCAAGTTTTCTTTCATGGCATGAAGAGGAATCCGCTGTGCTGCAACCGGAACTTCATTTAGCGCTCATGTGGTTAATCTTGCTTTGTTACTATCATAACTGGTATGTTGACAATAACATTGGCGGTCAAAGCAATTAGAAGTTCACCAAAACTAGTCAACGTGTGTTGTACACTTGATGGTAAGACCCTAGGAAAGAAATCCACAAAAGGTGGTGAAGTTGATAATCAGAAGTAGAATTAGACCGAAGGGGGCCGAGGTCGGTAGAAGAAAAAAATGAGGTGTGTTTGTTTCTCTCTTTACGCCAAAACGCGTTCTTATCTCCTTTCCCTAGCATCAGAGGAGGCGAATGCTACTGACAAAAACCTCCGCCTCTGCAAGTTACAAGTCCAAATATCCAGTTTGAAGGATCTACGACGTCGACGGAAGGTGTGAGTCGCATTCTACCTGCCCCTCTCCCCATCGTCATTGAAACGCCTGCCTTCTCATTTATTTTTAAATGTCTACGGGATTGTATAGCCCTTTTCAAAAACCGTTCACCCACCACCCCCACTTTCCCTCGCTCACCCCTTGTGTGTGTGTGTGTATGTGTGTGTATGTATGTATGTATGTATGTATGTATGTATGTGTGTGTGTGTGTGTGTGTGTGTGTGTGTGTGTGTGTGTGTGTGTGTGTGTGT
>NW_020170404.1:126863-133651 GCF_000524195.1 Echinococcus granulosus | reverse complement strand
GTGTGTGTGTGTGTGTGTGTGTGTGTGTGTGTGTGTGTGTGTGTGTGTGTGTGTGTGTGTGTGTGTGTGTGTGTGTGTGTGTGTGTGTGTGTGTGTATATCTTATGTTTCACCACCCGGTTCTTTCTTGGTGTTGTGCCACTTTGGCTACCGTGCCTCTTTTCCTCCATTCTTGTCGCATGGTTATCTTCTCACATTCTCTTTTGCATTTAAAACTAATAAAATGTGATATTTGGGAGCTCCTAATGACGTACACCCATCCATATATTCATGGTCGCTCTTCAGAAGCAGTGCATTTTGGAAGACGTTTGTGTGTACATCGGTAAAGTGGAATCTTTACTGACGTATCTTTGACATCAAGTGCAGCTGGAGGTGCTGCGCTCGGAAACGCAGGGTTGGGACATCACACGAAGTGTGTAGGCTGCCTTCTCCTACGTAAGAGAAAGAAAAATAAAGGGCCTTCCAAATCTGAATGGTACAGAGTAGCGTTTGGGGGGTTTTACTGCGTCTTGTGGTGAACGTGCTGAGCAATCAATCAGCCTTGAAGGAATTCCAAATACAGTAAAGGACCAGTACCTGGAAGGTCGAAGTGATCACGCGGGTAAGTGTGACCTCTCCTTTGGCAATAATTGATCGTGTCGAGGGTCGTCGTGTGATTTCATGCCCCGTCACAATTGGGTTGGTTCTAATTGTTAACCTACTCTGAAGGCTAATGCCCTTGATTACTTGCTCAGCATAAAATTGTTTGTCGAGGTTAGTTACAATCCCCTTTTTCAGCGCTCCCCAACTACTTCAGGTACTGTTTTCATGAATCTTTTGGGTCCGCACAGGGTGAACAAATAGCTCAAGGTCAAATGGCCTTTCGATAACCTGTCAAGGTTGGAGCAAAAGCTCTGCCTTGTCCTCAATTTAAGACAGGTGACGCCTCTCCATCTAGTCAGTTCGACACAGCTCTTCCAACTCTCACAACAATTCGCTTCTAGCATCATTCTGAATTCGACTTTAGGTTGGTGTTAACTGACCTCTCCACTCGGCGCCATCAGAACAGTCCTCGTGGTGGTTCCAGTGCCCCATCGGGAGTCGCGAAGTTCAAATCCCTCCCCATCGGTGGGTTTGCAGCCCTCCGACCAGATCTACCAATCAAAAGAGGCTGTTTTGACAACTCAATTGCTCCTTTTATTATTCGTTTGGTTGCTTATGCCATCTGCTCTTTGTATTTGACTGAACTACTTTTAGATTTCAAGTTAGACAGATTAGGTTCACGAAGAGTTATTTTTGATCTGTCAAAGTGTCGAATCTTTATTTTCGAAAAAAAATTCCTACTTCATCTTGCCCAGTAAACAGATGGGTTGATGGCAAGGCATGCTTTGAGACAGCCTTCTTTCCAGAACTTCTTGCATTTACGTGGTGTAAGTGGTTACACTACTCGCCGTTGTTTATATATCTGGTTTTTTTTTATTTTTGGAAGCGAATGCCTACTCCTTCCTAAAATGAGGGTAGCGGAGTCATTTCAAGAATAGCCGGACACGCCTACCATTATCCACCCTCCAGCAGACGGCCTTAGAGATCACAGTCAGGGTAAAACGCAACTGGTTATCTATTTCCCCCGGGGCTATATTTGAAGCTAAATAAAATAAATACAATATTTTTGTTGTATGCTTAACCCGTGATTTTGGTAGAGGGGCCGTTTAGGCGCTCCGCCTGATATCCAAGCTATGCCAGTACCCCCAAGCCCCACTCTACGTTGACAACACATATTCTGCCCGAGTGTTATATCTTCCTTCCACCACTTCTTGAGGTCACCCCCCTGATGGCACACTCGCCCCACCTCCCTAGTGAGTCAATTCAACATCCACACACCCACGTGAGACCCACCGACCGAAAAGTAGCCGCACAGGCGGTGATAGCCTACCTTTATCATCCTCCGGCTGGGATCGGTCTCCAGCACTGTACCCTTGGGGATGATGAAGGTATTGGTCAGGCGATCGTCCACTTGACGCATCAATCTCATACCACTGATGTCTTCTCTCTTTAGAGAAATTAAAATCTGGTTTACTGGTAGTATATCGAATACCACTTCTATGGAAGCAACGAAATTGTTCAGTCACCTTCCCCTCCATCAAAGAAGTGGTTGAAAACGGCATTACATAAGTTGACAATGCTTGAACATAAAAAAATAAGGGTGCTTCCGATTTGTCGATAGACAAAATTACTATCCCACTCAAAGTACAAATTTCCAAAATTCAATCTTAATTATTCCTCACCAGAACACACTTCCCCTACAGTGTATCTGATGGGTTATTTTTCCCGTCCTCTTCAAAAGAAATTCTACTTCATAGCCAAATACAGCTTCTGATTGGTCCGGAGGCTAATCTTATTTTTGTTAGCAAACCTTTGACATTTTGACGTCAAGTTAAAGGATCTTCGCTAGGCCAAAAAGAAGCCTCTTTCAGGCCCTTCCAAGTGTAAGGCCTCCCTGTTTGAGCGAAATTGCAAATGCATCTGCATGCAGAGCAAACGCGGCATTTGTGTTTCTACTAATCTAGTCTACGAGGGAATCACCTACTAATGCCACAGATCATTTCTGCATTGGCTAAAGGCGGGATGTTATAGAGAAGAGGACTGATTCTTGAACAATAAACTGAATAAGGCTTCACTAAACTCATATTTCTAATCTAGGAGGCTCCAATTGCCTGATCTGGTACACCCACCTGGGATCCGGTATTGACCAAGGTAACTGAAGAGCCGTCCACTGCGCACTCTACGATGGAGATGTTGCCCTTGGAGCTGCGAGTGTGGCTGATCCTCTTTGGTGTCGGCTCGGGCAATACCAGTTCTACTCGCGGCTTCTCCAGGACTGTGTGCATGGTGGAGAGACAGGAGTAAGCCGTGCACTTTGGCTCAATGGAGTCACATAGTGAGGATACTACTCTACCTGTTTACGAAATTACAAGCTCGTCATGGGCTTTTGGGACTAAGTCGATCAGAATATCGACGTCTGATAGGAATCTCTTCATTTGTTTATTTGATCACTGGAAATGAGTACTAGAATCTAGTGTAGCTATCATAACCTCCGTGTTTTTATGTACGTTTAGCTACGCGGGTTTACATTTTCCCCACAGGCCACACTTAGGACTTGGTGGCAGGACCTAATGGCCACGCCTTTATCCCCCTAGGCATATTTTTGCCTTAGTGATAAAACTTGTTTTGTTTTTTTAGCTAGTATGGCTTGTTACAACCGCGGATGAGACTTGGAATGCAACAATATCCTTTCTACATTTTCTGTTATTTTACCAATTTTTCAGTTAAAGCAATGCGCCTTCATTCAAAGAGTTGTTTGTATAAACATCTTTTGAACGAGGGTTTAATGCTGGAGTTCATGCATCAGAAGCGACTTTACTCAACGCAATTCAAAGTAAAAGTGCTATCAAAATAGAGACTTCAATGACTTTAAGAATAAGGACATAGCTTACCCGAACATCCGAAAACGTGTTGCCTGGACCAACGAAAAAATGAAATTTATTGATAAATTATTACAGGCTTAGGTAGACAAGTGATTCAGTGACCTGATTTGTTACGTAATATCGCATTATTTGTTACATGTAAATAACAAGTAGCCCTGGCTTAAGACCCGACTACAACCGAAGTACCGCTTGATAACTTTTCCCCCGAGTCTATGCGTACCCATAAATACGGCATTTATCGTGTGATCACGTCTGTCAATTATCCTTCAAACAAAGGAAACCAAGTTAAATGTCTTTTTCTAGTGAGAGTTGTCTAAGAAACTCCCATTTTCATATACCTACTCTACTAGTAAATTTGTTGGCATTAACCACCCAAAACTAACCGGTATGGGCCAGTTATGTTTTTACAATTAAGGAAAGCAAGCAAAAAACCTTATCGTATGACTACAAAGGCGAAGGGCGTTGAAAATTTTCTCAAGGACTCCGCTACCGGTTGATTTAAATTTCGCAAATGTTAGACGGTTCGGGCTGGAGATTCCCCGACAAGGTGTCACCTGAACTTTGCTGCGTACCCACACATCAAGCGAGACTGCTACACGTCAGTGTGTGTCTGTGCTTGACGTGATGCCTAAAATCCGTCTGTCAGGTGAAATTGTGTAACTCTAAGTTTATAAATCCAAAAAAATGGGTGTCACAACGACTGCGCAATGCGCTTACCACCGTCGTGAGATGGTAATGCAGAGCCTCTGAACCCGGAATAATTTGCATGAGCTCAACGCCTCCAATCACCTACGCATAAATAGGCCCGGTGTGCGTTCATCAACGAAGTAGGCCTGCATTTATTTCTTCTCCTTCATAGCGGTTTTCCTCGCAAGCCATTTACTAGTGAATGACAGGTGCGCAAAGAAAACAATTTACTTTTTTGTTTTTTACTTCTCAGAGGAAAAATTACCGCCATAGACTAATTTCATAATGAGACCAAGTGTAATGACCTTCACGCCAAGAAATTTTACATTAACCTCATTAATTTTGAATTCGATAAATCTCTCCACGGCGTAATTTTAATGCAACCACAGACGGTGAAAACAGCAGAGATCGCACGTCACTTGCGTGACGTGCGGGTGCAGGTAAGCAAGTCAGGGCGTCAGACCCGTCAAGCAGAGCTGAAGTGGTTCATGTTTACTTAAAAAGTCCATCATTGATAAACGCGTTCTGTTTGCATCTTTAATGCAGCGGGCCCGGATTCCAATTTACACGATGTGTGTGTTGAGGCATGAATTCTCATTCAGTAGAAACGTTTTAATGAACCATTTAGTGAGCTAGATGACAATGTTCGACTTACCTTCGCTCCTCGTGCTCAATCAGCCGTCGATATGAGGCTATTTCCAACTCTAGACCCATTTTCGAATCGAGGAGGGCCTCAAAATCTGTCCGCAACCGTTGTAACTCCGCCTGACAAGCGCTCAGTTCTGTGGTTAAACGATGCTTTGTGAGATCGCTATCCTTCTGCCTCTCCTGATTCAATGCCCGCAGTTCGCGGACCGTCAGCTCCAACTGGGCATTCTACAAGCCATCAAAGCACTCTCAAGAGTGATTGAAGAAGGGTAAAGTTCCGTGTTTTTAAAGGTAGAAGAGTCGAGACTTACGGCCTCCTCCAGAGTGCTAATTTTGCGACGCTGGTCGATGAGGAGCTGGCGGAGGTGGACAGGTGCCGACTCTCCCTCTGTCTCTGTCCCTGCCACTCCCGTCTGACGCAGCACCCGCGCCTTCACCTCATAGGCCGAGTGGATGTCCGCTTTAGCGGCCTCCAAGCGCTGCTCGTACTCTAGTTGAATTTCACGCAGCACCTGCATTATCTCTGTCCGGAACACAGCTACGGCCTCCTGTGTCGATTCGCGTTGTACAAGGGCTGACAGCTCACGCAACTCCTACACAAGGGTATGGTGATGTATGCGAGGTTTTCCGATCTTCCGTGCTAGCAGTGTGAAGCTTTAACAGTGCTAATCAGGCTGTCAGTTCACCAGACCACTTAGTCCCTCATACCAAAGCATTTTTCAGGCAGTATTAATTAGTGTTGTCATTTGTGGTTTAATAAATATGAATCCTATTGGGGGGATCGTCAAAGCGTACTCTTATCAGCCTTATTGTTTGGCGGACAGAAATAAGTTATTCAGGTGCGAAATCGCTTTGTTTTCTCACATCATTCGTGTCAAATTTTACCTAATCACTGTTACCTGCAATCAATTGAATAAAACCGGTTTTGCAGAACTTCCAATCCATTTATAATCATTAGAGGGATCCTTTAAGCATGGGTTATGGACGCTAGAATAGAGTTTTTACTACTGAAATGGGGTTCTGAGTAGTGCTACCTTTCCCTGTTTTCATATCTCGATAGAGTTAGAGCAGAAAGTAAATTAATTTCGGATTATCCAAGTCAACAGTGGTGGTAATTTCACCCAAAGTCGGGGACGATTTTGTGTTTCATCAAAAGGGTAGCGTCAATCGTCTACTAGATTGTGACTATTTCAACGGGGCGCCATTTTTAGCCGGTTGCCATATCAAATACAGTTCATTGAAACAAATTGTTCTGATGTGTAAATGTTAAGCAGTTGGAATTTTCAGCAAATTTTTGGGTTTACCGGTGTATTTTGTAGGTAAAAAGATAACTATATCACAGAAAATGGACTTGGGTAGCTATTCAAGCATTCGTGCTTAGTGGGAGGGATAGATGGCGAATCGACTGTACACAATAAAAAAAAGCCAACCTGTAACCTACTGATTTGCAGGTTAAATCACTAACCTACGATAACTTTCCTACTGGGTGTTAAATTGTGGCCTCAATTATTTTCCAGACCAATTTATTTCCCACAATCAAATTCTCACGATGCATGACAACGTCGGTAGTGTGTTCACCACTGCATCGCATAAACTGGCAGCAGTAAACTAAGTAATTTTAACGATAGCTTTCTGGAGTAAGATTTTGTCGAGACAATAAACTCACAGCATCCTGAACTTTCTTCCTATGCTCCAGCTCCTCTCGAAGCATTTTAGCATCTGTTTCTGCAGCATGTCGGGCCACCGAGAGCCTGTCGTTGTCCTACCGGAAGGGTGACAAACTAAGTTAGCTACACAATTAACGAGTGGAAAGGGTCAAATAAAATTTTGCAAATCTCAATAAAATGTCTTATATGTTGGATTAGTGGATACACCAATCCTTTCCCAAAGAGGAGCATGCCTATGAATGAAACTGTTAGGGAATGTTTTGTCTCTGAAACCAGAAGACCCATCCGCCTCCTCTTCAACCCTGCTTTTCACGTGCGGACGC
>NW_020170404.1:116973-126763 GCF_000524195.1 Echinococcus granulosus | reverse complement strand
TAAGAATAGCCTCAGACTCAGTTCGTGAGGCCACCTTGAGACTGGAACCACAGCCACGAGCTTGGATCCGAATCCCATGAATTGATGGTTTCAAAAAGGTGTAAAGCGGAAGCTGGAGAACTTAATAAAGACCCTTATTCTGAGTGGCAGAGTTTGCATTAAAAATCGCTTTTCACCAGTTACTGGGGGCCAAAACAAGGCGTTGCAACAAGCTCTGCTGCAAACCACGCATCACCGCGAAACTCACAAGGCAGGCGTCCTTCAGCTGCTCCTGTAATCGTTTAAATTCACACGTCTCTTTCGCCCTCTCCTCGGCCATCGAGGTGCAGCGTTGTTGAATTTCTTGAACTTCGTTTTCTGCGGCTTTGAGTTGTTCTGTACGAGTCTTCAGGCGTTCCTGGTCACACGCGGTTTGTTTCTCCTTGGCGCGAAGTCTAGTTATCGAAAGGTATCGTTCATTTATTACTCCGCCATCTTTTTCATTCTAGTGTTTGCATCTCTTCGGCCTTATCTATGCACCGCTTTATATGCTGTATATGGTCTATAACAGTTTAAATGTGGTAACGTATGGTGTGGTAGATAATGCAACCATTCACACCGGCTAATTGAAAATCATGCTTCCCTCAAGTGAGCATGGGGGCGAATTCAAGTGAACGTACACCTGCTGGACGTCGTTGAGCTCCGCCTCGGCGCGTTTTGCTCGAACCTCATAGTGCGCACATCGATCCTCTGAGGCTGCCAAGGAGGCACGCAGCTGTTCCAAGTCCGCGTTGTAAACACCGCGCAGACGACTGATATCACCGCTGTAGTTGGAACGCAGATTCGACGCTTCCTTTGCTAGGCTACGATTGTGGGCTTCCAATAGACGGACCTTTACGCAGAATGTTAACCATTTTAAGAAGAAAATGTGGATGGGAAGGAGGAAAAAATGCAGGAAATGTACTCAGATTTGGGTTGGAAATACCATCCCCGGTAAGTAGAACAAATTCCTCGTATTTTAGACACAGAATTATGAATAAATGAACCAAGCGTCCAGAACCAACAAGCTTAAACTGAATGCCCATTTACGGTTAAAATCATCCTCTACGATTGAAGTGATATAAATTGGGTAGTTTAGCCCAAAGATAATCGTCCGACATTGCTCAATGCACGATAAATTTTTTTTTTTAAAAGCCAGTGCATGATAAGCTGTTTATCTTTGTAACCTGCCTGAAAAGTGTGATTTGGGGAAAAAATATTTGCTCAGATCACTTAATGATGGCACTACATCATGGCATAGACTTAAATTTCAAGGTATCCAAAGAAAATGAGAAAGAATTTTCGAAAAGACTGGAACACAGTTTTGTCTTCCCAGCATAAACTGCTCGTGGTGCATGTGATACATCCAAGCACGAAGATCAAGGCCTCCGTAAACAGGGATAAAAGTTCTGGCATATATATCATCCCTTCTTGACATTTGGTGTCTAAGGTGGGCAATTCCTCCGTGGGATTCGAATGAATGGCATTTCTATTAAGAAAATAAAAAAATCTGTAAAACATTATTACTTGGCAGATATGGATTCGATTTATGGAAACAAAAAAGACTAATCTCATAATGATAATTTGTCAACGTTTGGGGACATTTGAAGAAAGCAGTTGAGACATCCTCATGCTCCAGTAGGGAATGGATAGAGGTGCTTACAAACGTAGTTCCAAATTCTATCTATCTATTTTCTTTTGTTTTTACTTTTCAAGGATATAAGAGGGGGAATTTTTTTAAATAAGGCCAGCGAGAACGTTACACTAACAAGTGGTAGTTTTGGGCGTGAGATTGACCACCATAAATCGTTTGGTTACTCAGATATTTACTTGTCACATGCATTTCATCAGTTATGAAGCGCTATTCTGTTGCTCTTCTATTTGTTTTGCCGTGCAATTTATCCTCAACTTTGTTGATTTATAGGCAACAATATTTGTACAGGCTAGTCGTAGTTCTTGACACAAGGCATGGTAATATGGCTGTCTCGCTACAAACGGAAAATAGGATTCTCGAATGCAAGAATTCCGCTGTGTAGTAATGCTTCGATGTAGACCGAGCCGCGATGTTGCTGTTTTAAATCCGTAAATCACAACTTTATGTGCACACACCGAAATTAGACGCATTTGTTTGTATAATTGTGAGAAGCCGGTGGGAATTATCATCCCCACTTCCCGAGTAAGGGTTCAGGGAATATTAGAAGGTCTGCTTCTTCTAATGCGTAACTAACGATTAATGATCATAGTGCGGCAACGTAGAGTGGCATTTTGTAACTGATAGTCGCGACATTAATATATCCTGAGTCGCCAGCGCATTTGTTGGCAAATCGCAGTTATTTGTAGGTCGATATTACTTAAGGTCTGCACTCCAATTGGCTGCAAGAGGCGGTGATAACTGCATGAGCCAATGGGGTGTGTGAGGTTGCGCAACACACAGTCGGCATCTGCAAACAGTTTCGCAACCGTTGGATGAAGTACGCAAATAAGGTTGGCAGCTTTGAGTGTGATCAGCGAACTTTTCCAATAATGCAGTTGAAAGCTCATTGGAGAAGTCTTAATGTCCTGTTAGACTGGAACAACGAATGTGCTTTCGTATTTCAATACTGAGAATTAACACATGCCTGACCGTCATTTAGACAAGTCAACTTTCTTTCTAGTTTGTAAAAGAACTAGCGATTGCCATGTTGAAAACGAAAGTGATCTACCAAAGCAGTATTGACAAGAGTAATTACGTTGATATCACTTTCTGTGGAAGGTTCTCTAGTAAACCCTCGATTAGGGGAGTTACCAACTTTATGAGAGCATTAACAGCAAGTTAACGTGTTAAGTAATGTTAATAGTGAATCATACTTGACCACTTTCCCATAGCTTCTACGAAGAATCACCATCCCCTTATGGGTCTACAAACGCCTATGGAGTGGTCGTAGAGACTATTTCAAGATAACATCGCTGCAATCTTTCATTGTGACGCCAATGAGTAAAAAAGCTTGAGGTTGGGTGAGGTTATCAAGATTGAAATACCTCTTATAAGGGAAAAAAGCTACGCAGCCAAACCTTGAACATTTAGGATTGAGAACCTGTACAAGTGGGGTTGAATACCGTGGTAATGAAACACCGAACTCGTAGCATACAAAGTTCAGTAGAATAGTTATTACGCAGGAGGTAATTCAAATGCCATCGTCTCTTTAAGCTCCAATGTCGCCTTTACCTGCTCAAATGGAAATTTATATCCATTCATTTAAATTGCACATCTTTCCCCCCTTGTCAATTTGATTAGATGATGTGTCCATTTAAAAGCTTCTGTTGTCCACTTAAACCAGTTTAGCTAGAGTGGATTTTATCAAATTCATGAGTAAAAATTCTTCCGCATCAGAAATTTGAAATCTTCGTTCAGTTTTCATCTTATCTCTCGTAAATAATGAATAAAATACACTGCAGCATAAGCCTTACTAGTTTTATGAATCGTGCTTTATGACAGCTTAAAATAGCCAAAAAAATTTTGAGGTATTCTTCGAAAAAATAAGTTCCATTTTTGCAATGCCTCACCCTTTCGATGAAACTTGAAAGTCGATCATTGAGTCTCTGAAGCTCGAACTTCTCTCTCGCCCTGCCCTGAATCACATCACTGACCTCGCACGTCTGCAAGGCGTTGCTGACCTTCGTGGCTTTCTGTTCCACTATCTCCTTCTCCACGTGTTTGGTGACTCCGGGGCAACGCGTTATAACAACCGATTGGCTGGTAGTGAAACAGCTTGTCTCCTCCTCCATCTCCTCATCTGCAGGAGTCTCCGTCCCCCCCTCCACTAATACCGCCGCTGTCCCCACATCCACTTTCCCTCGAGGGCTGGTGGGATCCACGGAGGTTATTTGCAGTCCACTTGAGACCCGATGGGGTGCTCGGTGGTGTTGGAGGCCGCGCAATTTCTCACCCTCGATAGAACCGCCTTTGGCCATGAATAGTGTACAAGTGACTGAATTCTACACAGCGTCGTAGGCTCCACCATTGGCGGCAGGGGCGAATGTGCGTAGTAATCTGGTAGGGTCGCGGTTTCACCTTGTGTATGTGTGTGTGTATGTATGTATATTCCGTTTGATGACGCATTACGAGTTTGTTCGGGAAGGTGGAGGAGGTGAGTAAGTGTCAACGATCTCATGGCAGCACATATTCCTACCACTTGGCTCTCTATTGTCCTTATATTTGGTTCCAAAGGCAAAAATTTAGGTAAGTTTTTCTGCCTTTTAGTCCACTTAAATGTCCTTAATTCCTATTTTACTATAAACTGACTCGTACGTTTGATTTTGCTAATTTTTCGTTAGATAAGAAGTTAATGGAAAGGCCTTATAAACTTAAACTGTATACCTAAAAATTGAATGCCTTACCCTTGGTCCGGTCCGTCACGATTCTAGCCGTGTGAACATAATCTAGTCATATTCCCCATAATCATGGTAATACTTTGATTATTTGTTTATTTCTTCATTTTGGTTTCGTGGGCACTGAAGGCTCCGCCTTTGTGCTCCCTCCTCCCTGCCAATCCCGCCTGAGAGACTGGGGGAGCTATTTTAGCGGCAACAGAAAGCGAACTTGATCGTAAAGGGCATTTATCTTAATTTTTACACCTGGATGATAAGACTTGGCTGGCAAAAGAAGGGCATATGCTGCGGATGGGAGAATCTGTGGCAATCTCTGAGGGAAGGGTTCAAAATGACGTCCACCTTTGGCAACTGCCCCAGTCCCGTGGTGTGTAGGAATACTGTTAACAACTGAAGAGACAGCAGACTTAAAACTATCCGGAAAAGTTATTGTGAAGCTGTCTACGGTACCTGTATAAAGATGTCAATCAAATGGAAATGCAATACCTCCTCCTCCACCCCTCTACTAGCTGGATGGAATTCAGAGAGGTATGGCTGGGTAGCACTGAAGCGAGAACAAAGTGACAGGGAGGAATGGACCCGAAACTCTATTCCGCAGATCTCTGTTAAACTCCATCCTTTATTAAGTGACTCTGCTTCTGGGCAAGTGTTCTTACGAGTAGCGATGGGCAAAGGAGATGGCCAACACATTCCCCTCCCCCAATACGCTTCCCAAACAGGACGAAATACCAGATCCAGTAAAATTGTCAAAGGGGATCGGTAACGTTGTAGTCAAGTATCTCCTCAGATGCAAGGGTATCCAATTACTGACACGAATGGTTCGTGCTTCTTTTCCTTACAGCACCGACTACAATGTGATAGTAGACATGATGGGTTGACGAAGGGAAGCCCAGGGGACGACGCTCAGAAGAGGAGAAGAGGGGTTGTGTAATCATTTGATTATTTGTTTAACCCTTCGTCTTAGGTTTACAGGCACCAAAGGCACCGTCCGTGTACTTCCGCTGGATAGCATGACCTTCGGGTCATGGCAGTAGCCCTCCATTTCCTCTGAAAGGCTCCCAGCGTTACAATAAAGTGCCCATTTTTCTTTTTTGGAACTATGAAGCACTGACACACTCATATTGTGAGCTTTACACATAGTGGATGATTGAGCTGGCCTAGTTGTTTTTTTCTACAACGTAATTGTAAAAGATGTTCGACACAATCTATAACCATATTACTGCTCAACTTTGCTCCGTCTTAGCAATTGTCAAGTTATGAGCATGAAAGTAAACTACGTAATGCGGGTGTGTAGTGATTTCCAAATTTACACAGAATTTTTCCTGCGGTGCTAACATTTCAATGCTCTCACACTCTATACCCAAAAGAAACATCGACCGCAGGTTCCAGTCCCTCCAGATCGATGAATCCAACATCTTCTATGGATTATTACCTCGGCGGAGATTGACCAAAATAACGTTGAGGCACACGCCTAAGGTCGTTGGCTCCATACTTATTGTCTCCTGTGCTACATCATTATAGAGAGGTGTAAGGATATCGAAATTAGGTTGGCACAAGCCTTAAAGAAAAAAAGGATCGGGAATACCCACGAACACCTATCCAAGGTCTGGGTTAGCTTCTTTACAAGAGCTCCAAAAGTCGCAACAGCTTTCTGAGGGACAAAATATAGTGATTTGATTACATGTTTGATTACAAGGGCACTACATTCCTCGCAGATTGTACATTCACTAGGATGCATATCTCTGCGCCATGCTAGTAGCCTCTCACACCTTTTGGACGTTGGTAATACATTTTCTGCCACAGCGCTTTGATTTCTTACATCATTTCAGGAATAAACAAGGGCGTTGCATTGGTAGTAGTGGGCATACACCCCGTATTTCTACCACCGCATGCTAAACCTTAACGTAACAAAAGAAGACCATCGTCCGCTGATGAAAGAAACTGTGACGGTTCCTAACAAAAGGGTTGAAAATGACGCCTGCCTTTAGTTTCAGCGGGCGACAGTAGCCATAAACCATATGGAAAAGCTTTCTACGGAACTATTTTACAGTACCTACATCAAGATGTTAATGGAGTTGACACCCAGCGTCTCCTCCTTGTATCTACTAGCCGCATGGAAACCAGATAAGTTTATGGCTGGACAATAGCGAATTGAGAGTAAAGAGGCAAAGGGCATAGACTTGAATCCTTACTTCCACCCTCGGGCAAAAATATTTTAAACCTCGTTTTTTACCAAATGACTGCTTTTAGGCCGATGTTCTTACGACTATCGATAGGGATATGAGATTGACCCATTGTAGGTCATCATCCAGTCGCCAACAGTGTAAGTACAGTGAATTTTCCCCTTTTTAATGCATTTCCCAAACAGGTGGGAACTCTAGATCAAGCGTAATTACCAAGATTTATGAGTGACACTGGGATTCAATCTATTCTCTGTTGCACGCAAATTCAATGACTGGTGCTCCTAGGTTGTGAGTGTTTTTTAAAGCGTCGACTACGTTATAATGGATAATGAGAGGGGTTTGCCAAAGGAATGCCTGGAGGCGACGTTCTAAAGAGGAGAGTTGCCAAGTAATGTTTTGACGGTCAGCCTAAATACAGAATTGATTAAACGGATACTTTCACGAAAAGACACGGTCTCCGGGCCACGTCAGCAGCCTCTCAGCCCTTCAGCATGCCAGCAATACTTTTTCTACCATAGCGCGATGACCATTTATGAGCATAAGAAAGACTCGGGGAGATACACACAAGATGCGTACACTACCTAGTGTTCCGGTCCTGATGATTGCGCAAATGGGGTGTCCAACCCCATCTGCCTGTTTATATTGTAAAGTCCATAGGTTATGGTAGGATAGTGTTCCCCAAGGCTCTGGTCAGCAAATTTCGTCACACCTTTCAACAATCCATCTCAGCTGCAGACAATTCGTCTGCATTTTTATGGGTCGGAATTCATACAGACATCTAATGATGATGTTTGCAAGCTTAGCTCCTTCAAACGAAGAAAAAACTTGATAGAGGCTTAGTGTTATTTAACGAAGACCTCTTAATGATTGTTATGATAAAGAAGAACCGATACTATGTAAAATTACTTCTTATTTCAAAATATCAAAACAAGTGAAAGAGTTCAGTCAAATTCGCTGTGCTCCTATTGTTTAACTTTTTTTAATTTTTCGACAAATACTTGCAATAGTAGCAGATTTGTTATTGATTTGCTCTTTTGAGAGTTTTTGCGAAGAGTGGCTTCTGATACGCCAAGAACAGGAGTGCGGCATGACTTCGCATAACACAGATTTTCAAACATGGGTTTCGGACTTGTTGCTGTTACTTATATTGTTGCCCTTTTGCTGACTATTGTTTTGATATTTTTTGTTATTTATCACGTAATCTGGTTTATCGTTCGTGAGCATATCCTTTTTAGATAATTGCTTTTGATGAACTTAAAACGGATTATAAAAATCCAGTGGATCAGTGTCGAAATCTTAACCCTGTATGCAAAAATTTAATTACTTAGTCTTCAAGCTCGTGCTTCCCGAATACTGTTTGCACGCATTCATCACACTCTCCTTCCTCCTGACTTGGCAGATAGCAGCGCTGTTAGTCAACATCCCTTTGCTCGTCTATCACATCCACAGGTTTGTCACCTGGATAGCTTACGTATTTGCTAGGTACCTTACACGTCCAGTTAAATCAGGTATTGGACTGTACCATCCGACCTCCATCCTCAACAGTAATGAGCTCAATAGGGCTATGAAAGAAGGATGGGTGAAATTGGCGTTCTACGTAATGAGTTTCTTTGGCTATCTGTTCGGGTATGTTTCATTTGCACAACATTTTGATATTCTTAGGATGATCGCCTCGCTCATCGCCTCTTAGAGTCTCGGCGCTAGACTTTGCACGTGGAGATATATTGGTTACTTGTTGCCTCCTGCTGTACACTTCGCTAAGAAATAAACTCTGGCTGTCTCAATTGTGTACTCTTTTGTGATATGACGTTTGTCCGTATTTCACGGTCTTTTTTCTATTTTAGAACATGTCACTTTGCTGTTCACTCAGTAACGAGGTGCCTGAAGAGCCCGTTCTTAGTCCGCGATCCGGTCACATCTTTGAGCGTCGTCTTATCGAAAAATACCTCACAGAAACGGGTTGCGATCCTATCAATCAGCAGCCTCTCTCCCCTGAAGAGCTAATTGAGGTCAAAACATCGCCATTGGTGCGTCCTAAACCGCCTTATGCCACTTCAATTCCTGCCATTCTAAAAACTCTTCAGGACGAGTGGGATGCCGTCATGTTGCATTCGTTCACTCTTCGCCAGCAGCTTCAAACGGCTAGACAGGAGCTCTCACATGCTCTCTATCAGCATGATGCTGCTTGTCGTGTAATTTCGAGGTATTGGGGCTATCGCATTCAGCCTTCAAGGAGTAGAGCTATGTTAATAATGGGGCTTTTGATTATGTCTAGATTGATGAAGGAGGTTACTGCTGCTCGGGAGGCCTTGGCCACACTGAAACCCCACACGGGCATCGGTGCTGCTGCCCAACCTGCTGTGCAGGCACAGGACGTGTCTGAGGCTCCCGCTGCCGATAGTGCCAATGTAAGTAACTTTGCCAAATTAACCGTGTTCGCGATGTTTCGTTGTGTATTCACGGGTTGTCTGTCACTTTTTAGCTGCAAGAAGAGGTCGGCCTATCTGAGCAGGTGATTACACGACTTCAGGAGCGCGCCGCCCAACTGACAGAGGAGCGAAAGAAGAGAGGTAAGACAATTCCAGAGGGATTGGCAAGGTCTCGCGATATTTCCGAGTACAAACAGATCGCCTCCTTGGTGGGCATGCACTCGCCTAGTATTCCAGGCATCCTCTGCTTGGATGCGAGCGAAACCGTACCGGAGCGCATCATCACTGGTGGCAATGATAAGAATGCCGTTGTTTTCAATACACAGGCCTCTCAAGTATGTTGTTTCGCTATGCACTTATCTTGCGAGGCATTCATGATTGATTTGTGTGTGCGTGTGGATAGGGTGCTGCTCTATCCGAATTGGCTGTGTTAGGTATTCTGCCTGGCTTCTCAAATCAACTCCGACATTTAAAGTTAGATGCAGGAGCACTCACCTGGAATTGGTTTCATCATCATAATGTATGCCTGATTGGTAGCCGTTCGACATTTTTCCTTAGCATTCGCTCCCTTCTTAGTAGACGGCTGGCAAAAGCTGGGGCTGCCTGAGTCAAAATTTATTTCTTGGTGATTAAAAGTAAATAAGTGTAGATAACTTCTTGACGTATTCTTTCCCAGAAGTATGCAAACTTTTGAGTTCTGTTTGAATAGTGTTTCGCAACCAGAAACAAAATACCTGCCCACCCCATTGTCTATCCTGTTTTTTCCCATCTATCCGTTTCATGTATGGTCGT